>NC_057794.1:525550344-525556922 GCF_018294505.1 Triticum aestivum
ACTTCTGTGGCTGGGGTTTTTGTTTTTTTTTAAAGGGGGGGGGGTTGGGGGTTTTGGGGGGTTAATTTAGGTGTTTCATATATTGTGTTAGCTAGTTATAATTAATAGAGAGAAGTGTCCTCTGTTATGTCCGTGCTTGGTCGACGCTACCTACTATACATACGTATAGAGAGAGGACTAGACACGCTAGCTAGCTAGTAAGCAAACGAAGGAAACAGAAGATCGTCATGAACATACATGCATATATACAGAGAGAAGTGATATCGACCACCTCTCCTTCTCCGAGAGATTGGTCGAACAACAAGTTCTCGTATATCTACCTGACACTACCGGCTACATATAAACAATAATTATCTCTTACAAATATAATCATATGGACTCAGGGTCCACACAGAATTCTCCGTCTTCAGGGATCACGTGGTCAAGAAAGAATGCCGCCAATTCCTCTTGAATTTCTCGCATGCGAGCTGGTGCTAGGAGTTCATCCCGCTTTCGAAACATCTAATTTGAAGAAGGGGGTCAATACATATATATATATATATATATATATATATATATAAATGAATGAAACTCAACACAAATGATGGTAATAAAATAAAATTGTGAATGTTGTTATTTACGTACTTCATATTGTTCGTTAGAGTACCCGCCCTGCTCACAGGTCGTGTGGCGGATGGACTCGCAGATGTAGTATCCACAGAAATCATTCCCTTGTTCCTGCCACAACCACTTTACAAGAAATAGAGGTCAATCAAACTGATAAGCAAGAATGCTAAATGGTATTGATGAAACTAGCGCTTGAATCACTAGGAGATGCGCGGAACATGCTACTATAGTACTTACTTTCGGGTGTCTAAATTCCAGCTCCTTCGGCAGTCCCGGAATTGTTTTGGTGAATTTTCTCCAAACCCTGTCGGACAAAGAAAACAATTACTTGATATCATGAAATGAACAAAGTTGCTGATATGATCGATTTAACTTACTTCTTGAGGATTTCAGTCATGTCCGCATACTCCTTGGGATCTTTTCGTTTAGAGTCCAAGACGGTTACTACTCCCTGCTCAAGCTTAATCTCTAGGAGAATATAGTGGAAACTGCACACACATGCATAACTCATGAATTACATTACTATAACCTTGACTAATATATAAGGGAAACCGAATACGCACAAGACAGTAACACTCACCTAAAGTTGTAAGGAAAGAGTATTATATCTTTGTTTTGATTTATTACGAACGATTGTAGCAAGTTGGCCTCGGTAGCTGCGGCATGAAGTTTAACCTGAGTTGCATCTATGAGATATGTGTTAATGAACCCAATATCACCGACTTGTCTTTTCTTCAATTCGGCGATCTTCAATCTACATAATATAGTGAGGATGATTATAAATACATGCAATGAAAGAGCTAAGCTATATAGAGAAACTTAATGACAGAAGTAGTACTACTTACAGACAGTAGCAGGGAACCGTTGTTTTATCGAGGGCAAATTGATTGAAAAATTGATAGAACTCCTCAAATGGAACAGGCAACAGATCAATTCCAATGAGGTCATGCTCCTTTTTAACTTTCACATACAAAGTA
Source organism: Triticum aestivum (assembly GCF_018294505.1). Taxonomy (NCBI): domain Eukaryota; kingdom Viridiplantae; phylum Streptophyta; class Magnoliopsida; order Poales; family Poaceae; genus Triticum; species Triticum aestivum. The sequence continues at coordinate 525,551,928 of NC_057794.1, forward strand.
CTCCTCCCGCCAGAATCTCTGTAGATTTTCAAGTACCAATCATGCAATCTTCGCATCATCGTTGATAGAGATCTTTCATCTTTGACGAGAGGCTCCCGTACTCATATCTTTGTATTTGCACCTCCATGGGTTCATAATGTACTTCGTCGGGCAGGTAATCTGCAAGATTGCTATAACTGGGCACCATCCTCGGATCATTATCGACGTTGTGGCTAGGCACCTTGAGCGGGGGGCACGATTGCTTTGCTTGTTCGCGGAGCTGGGCAATTTGTTTCCCAGCTCATCGTTCTTTCAGCCTTTGATCACTGACTGTACTTCTCGACCGCTCCGCTTCGGCAAATTCCTTTCCAATAATGCGGTCATAGTTTCCATTCGGTGGATCAGACTTCGGTGGTTTTGTTAGGGCAGCCAGAGTGCACTTCACTTTCACCCGATCTACCTTCTCCTCCGGAGGTGGATGTTTCTTTGCTTTCACCCCTTCAAAGAAGTTCCTCACTTCTTCTCGCATGATCTCGGCGTTCTCCTCTAGGGTCCTCTCATATGGTAACTTCTCTGGAGTCTTCAGAGAAGGACCGAATCTGTATGTCCTCCTGCCTCTGGTTGTACTGCTAGACGCCGACCGAGCAGACGGAGCGGTTGTCTTCTTTACTTGCTTAAGCGGCGGAGGAGAAGGACTACGACGCGCCGGAGCAGCTGGAGCGGCGGCAGGTCTCTTCCACCCTTGCTGACGAGGCGGAGAAGGAGGAGGCTGGCTGCTCGGGTGCGTCGGCGCAGGCGGAGAAGGAGGCGGAGTGCTGCCACGCGCCGGAGAAGGAGCCGGCCGAGGGCCTTGATCGTCACTCGCCGGAGGAGGAGGCGGTGGAGGGGGAGTGCCCTGACTCGCCGGAGGAGGAGGAGGAGGCGGTGGCGTCCAGTTCGGAAGGTTGATGAGCTCCTTCCGCCATAGGCATGGAGTCTTCAGAGCAGACCCTAGCCGAGTCTCCCCTTCACCGGTAGGGTGGTCAAGCTGGAGGTCCTGAAATCCCTCCGTTATCTCATCCACCATCACCCTAGCATATCCTTCTGGAATCGGCCGGCAATGAAAAGTTGCACCGGGTTCAGTAGGATAAACAGAGCCAACAGCCGCCTTGACCTTCAAATTCATCCATTGCGTAATAAGGTGGCAATTTCGAGACTCCGTTATAGCATCCACGGGATAGCTGGCAGGAGCCGTCAAGGCATGCTCCAGTTGAAGCAGCTCGGTGGAAGCCACGCTGCTTCTGCGCTGAGATGGCGCGGTAGCTTTGGGGGAGGCTTCGGCAGTACGTTTGCTGTGATTTGCTTCTCGTTCCTCTATCGCGTCTACCCTTGCTTGCAGCGCCTGTATTTGGGTCTGCTGCACTTTTTTCCTCCTCTCATGGGATTTGTAACCGCCTGCGTCTGGAAACCCAACCTTCCACGGAATGGAGCCTGGCGTGCCTCGTGTCCGTCCAGGGTGCTCAGGATTCCCGAGGGCCATTGTGAGCTCGTCGTTCTCTCTGTCTGGAAAGAACATCCCTTCCTGCGCTGCTTCGATATACTGCTTAAGCTTACTGATTGGTATGTCCATTTGATCGTTCGTCCAAATGCACTTCCCTGTTACAGGGTCCAGTGTTCCGCCAGCCCCGAAGAACCAAGTCCGGCAACGGTCTGGCCAGTTAATTGTCTCTGGTTCGATCCCTTTATGAACCAGATCATTCTCTGTCTTGGACCACTTAGGCCGGGCTACGAGGTAGCCACCTGACCCCGTGCAATGGTGAAGCTTTTTCTTCGCACCATTTTGCTTGTTTGTCGCCGACATCTTCTTACTCTTTTCTGATGTCTTGTGGGCCACAAATGCGGGCCAGTGATCTCTGATCTTCTCATATCTGCCCTTGAATTCTGGTGTCTCATTATTTTCGACAAACTTATTCAGCTCTTTCTTCCACCTCCTGAATAGTTCTGCCATCCTCTTCAGAGCAAAAGACATGATTAATTTCTCTTTAACTGGGTTCTCTGGATTATCCTCAGGCGGTAGGGTGAAATTTGACTTCAGCTCAGTCCAAAGATCATTTTTCTGCATATCATTGACATAAGACACCTCAGGGTCTTCTGTAGCCGGCTTAAACCATTGCTGGATGCTTATCGGGATCTTGTCCCTAACCAGAACCCCGCATTGAGCAACAAATGCGCTCTTTGTCCGGAGGGGTTCAATAGGTTGGCCGTCGGGCACGATTGCTATGATCTCAAACTTTTCATCCGAGCTCAACTTTTTCTTTGGGCCTCGTATCTTTACCGAAGTTGTGCTCGATTCGGAGGGCTAGAAAAAAGAACAAAGACTTAATTAATATGTGTACATACCAAAACAATGGATGCATCAATCAGCTAGTCAGCATAGGCTTAACTAATATATATACATGGCCGGACTCGGTTCGGTCACCGGAGCCGTCATCACGGTCTCCTTCTTGCACCGGCATTGGGTCACCGGAGCCGTCCTCATGTTCTTCTTCTTGCACCGGCATTAGGTCACCGTAGCCAGCTTGTTCACCCTCTCCTTCCAGACCATCGGTTTTGTTGAGAAACAACGAGATGGCATCACTTCCTTCTGCGATTATGTCCCTCAACAATGCTTCTTTTGTTGCTTCGTCTAGGGCAGTGTCCATAGTTTCTACAAATATTTACAACATGGCAATTATTATTCAAACATGACAGATGGATATATTAGTGCCAAACGTAGAACTAGCTACCTAATCATAGTAAGCTATCGGGAGGGGGTATATATCGAGAACGACGACACTACATCTATGTCCCTCGACGACCCTCGTTCTCGATAAAAAAAATAGGAAGAAGAAGAAAAATAAGAGGAGAAGAAAGAATAGAGGAGAAGATCTCCTCTATTCTTTCTTCTCCTCTTTTTCTTCTTCTTGCTCTTCTTTTTTTATCCTCTTCTTCCTCTCATGTTCGATAGGATCGCCGAGGGGTCGGGAGGTTGCCTAGTGTCAAGGGATTCAACAAAACCATGTCTTCATCATTAGGCGAAAGTAACATGTGCATGATGGTACGAAGCTCCTCAAAGTTGTTCTGGAACGGAGTCCCAGATAGGATAATTCGCTTTTTGGTGCAAAGTTCAGCAAGAGCCTTCCGAATATCGCTATTTGGAAGGCCTTTGCTGAATTCGTACCAAAAGGCGGATTATTCTATCCGGGACTCCATTCCAGAGCAACTTTGCAGAACTTCGTACCAACATGCCCTGGTTACTTCCAGCTAATGATGAAGGCATGGATTTCTTCAATACTTTGACACTAGGAAACCTCTCTCTACTTCCAGCTAATAAGAATAAGAAGAAGAAGAAGAAGAAGAAGAAGAAGAAAAGAAGAAAGAAAAGAGGAGAAAAAGAAAGGAATAGTGGAGAAGAAGAGAAAATAGAATACTATTTTCTCTTCTTCTCCACTATTCCTTTCTTCTTCTCCTCTTCTTTTTCTTCTTTTTTCTTCTTCTTATTTATTTCTCCTCTTCTTTTCGGTAGAGGAAACCCTAAATAGCTAGCAAGTATCGTGGGTGTGAGATACATGTGGCCTTCGGTGTCGGACACTACATCCACGTCCCACAAGTGACATGGGCGTCGAAGCCCGCGCCACTTGTGGGATGTGGGTGTAGTGTCCGACACTGACGGTACATGTATCTCACACCGACGATACTTTCTATTTAGGGTTTCTCCTCTACCGCTCCTCAACCTCTCGATGACCCTCGTTCCCGATAAAATAAAGAGGAAGAAGAAGAAAAAAAAAAGAGAAGAAAGAATAGAGGAGAAGACTTCCTCTTCTTCCTCTCCTCTTCTTCTCCCTCTTCTTCCCCTTCTTCCTCGCCTCTCTCATGAATGTCCGGCGTTCTCGACCCCCCCCCACGTGTCTAAGAAAAAAAAAGAAAAAAAGAGGAGAAGAAGAAAGGAATAGAGGAGAAAAGAGAAAATAGAATATATATTGTATTTTTCTCTTCTTCTCCTCTATTCCTTTCTTCTTCTCCTCTTCTTTTTCTTCTTTTTTCTTCTTCTTATTTATTTCTCCTCTTCTTTTCGGTAGAGGAAACCCTAAATAGCTAGCAAGTATCGTGGGTGTGAGATACATGTGGCCTTCGGTGTCGGACACTACATCCACGTCCCACAAGTGACATGGGCGTCGAAGCCCGCGCCACTTGTGGGATGTGGGTGTAGTGTCCGACACTGACGGTACATGTATCTCACACCGACGATACTTTCTATTTAGGGTTTCTCCTCTACCGCTCCTCGACCTCTCGACGACCCTCGTTCCCGATAAAATAAAGAGGAAGAAGAAGAAGAAAAAAGAAGAGAAGAAAGAATAGAGGAGAAGACTTCCTCTTCCTCCTCTCCTCTTCTTCTCCCTCTTCTTCCCCTTCTTCCTTGCCTCTCTCATGAATGTCCGGCGTTCTCGACCCCCCCCCACCCTCGACCCCTAGGTGACCGTCGACCCCTCCCGATAAAAAAAAGATGAAGAAGAAGAAAAAAAAGAGGAGAAGAACTATTCTTTCTTCTCCTCTTTTTTTTCTTCTTCCTCTTCTTTTTTATCCTCTTCTTCCTCTCATGTTCGACGACCCTCGACCCCGATAACATTTTTTTCCCCGATAACATTTTTTTCTCCGAGATAGTTAGTGTTCCCGAGTGAACCGGAGGGGGACATTTTTTTCTACGAATGTTCTATATACATACATCCATCGATATCATTCCATACATACATATACATCTACATTATATATGAACAAAAAAATATCAAAATTCATCATACATACATGTACAGTATATATGAACAAAAATTATAAACTTTCTCCCCAACTCATACATACATACATACATACATCTACATCATATCAATATTTTGCAAATTAAGGAGCAGGGAAGGAAGGAAGGGGGAGGATGGGGCGGTAGCTACCTCTCCCGGAGGGATCGGGGAGGAGACGCGGGCGGCCGGCGTCGGGGGCGACGGC
>NC_057794.1:525557341-525557999 GCF_018294505.1 Triticum aestivum
GACCAATGCCCCCCTTTAGTCCCGGTTGGTGCCACTAACCGGGACCAAAGGCCAATTTTCAGCAGCCCAAAGGGCGGGAAGCGGCGGCCTTTGGTCCCGGTTGGTGGACCCAACCGGGACTAAAGGGGGGCATTGGTCACGGTTGGTGCCACGAACCGGGACCAATGCCCCCTTTAGTCCCGGTTGGTGCCACCAACCGGGACCAATGGCCTTTGCTGCCCCGAGCCCAAAAGTTTAGTCCCACATCGCTAGCTGAAGGGCGCCGGCACTGGTTTATAAGCGTTGGTGTTTCTACCCATTCAAGCTCCTCTCCAATGCAGGCTTTCGGGCCTAAAATTGCTACTGCCTGTGGGCCTATTGGGCCTTCTGCGGGCCTGAATCCTGGCCCATGTAGGGTTTCTAGTCGTATTCAGGCCGTGGAGGCCCAGTAGGAGGCATTTTTTTGGTTTTTTCTTTTTTATTTCTATATTTTTTTGGTTTTTTATTTTTTATTTCTACTTACAACTAAATACTTACAGTTTTTTAGTGATTTCTTTTTGCTTTTAGGTCACAAAAATTATAAACTTTCTGTTAGTGCCATTAGTTTTAAATTTTAAATAGTTTAAATTTGAATTTTTAAAAATTTGTGTGAATCACTAGTTTATGAATAACTTTACTA
>NC_057794.1:525558064-525568715 GCF_018294505.1 Triticum aestivum
TTTTTAGTGATTTCTTTTTGCTTTTAGGTCAGGAAAATTATAAACTTTCTGTTAGTGCCATTAGTTTTAAATTTTAAATAGTTTACATTTGAATTTTTAAAAATTTGTGTGAATCACTAGTTTATGAATAACTTTACTATGAAATTAGAAATTTTTTCTTCTTTGCTATTTATTTTTTATTTATACTTACAATTAAATACTTATAGTTTGATTTTAGGTCACAAAAATTATATTCTTTTTGCTATTTAAGAATATTATAGTTTTATTTTAGTTGATCATAACATAATATTTTAATTGATTGTTTTTATTTTCATAAAAGTTTTGTAGTTTATTCTGTTTGCTGTTAATTCATTCTTTGAGCTAAATGACTCTGAAATTGGAAAGCATTTCAAAACGAACTATGAAAAGGTTGAAAGTTGGCATGGTATCATCATTTCACCCACATAGCATGTTCCAAAAAGTAGAGAGGGTTACGACAAAAACTTGATGCACTTCGTGTACAAAATGGACAATCACTTTCGAAGTATCAAAGTTTCAAACCATAAGACATGAAAGCATTTCAAATGAACTCTGAAAAAGTTGAAAGTTGGGATGGTATCATAATTTCACCCACATAGCATGTGCATGTACAAAACGGACAATGGTAGCATGTTCGTCTGTTACAAATTTGGCATGGTATCATCATAATAGTTGCGGGAGAAATTCTTCACTTTTTCTTTGCTTGTGTCATTTGCTTATTGCGCCGTAACCATGGATAATCTTCATTGTTTATCAGGATGCTTGGGTCAGCCTTGACATTGAAGGGAGGAATTTCATGAAACTTTTCATAATCTTCAGACATGTTTGTCTTGCCGTCCACTCCCAGGATGTCCCTTTTTCCTGAAAGAACTATGTGGCGCTTTGGCTCATCGTATGATGTATTCGCTTCCTTATCTTTTCTTTTTCTCGGTTTGGTAGACATGTCCTTCACATAGATAACCTGTGCCACATCATTGGCTAGGACGAACGGTTCGTCAGTGTACCCAAGATTTTTCAGATCCACTGTTGTCATTCCGTACTGTGGGTCTACCTGTACCCCGTCGCCTAACAGATTGACCCATTTGCACTTAAACAAAGGGACCTTAAAATCAGGTCCGTAGTCAAGTTCCCATATGTCCACTATGTAATATAATATGTGTCCTTTCCGCTCTTGGTTGCTGCATCAAAGCGGACACCACTGTTTTGGTTGGTGCTCTTTTGATCTTGGCGATCGTGTAAAATGTATTCCCATTTATCTCGTATCCTTTGTAAGTCAATACAGTCAAAGATGGTCCCCTAGACAACAAGTACAACTCATCACAAACAGTGTTGTCACCTCTGAGACGTGTTTCCAACCAACTGCTGAAAGTCCTGATGTGTTCACATGTAATCCAGTCGTCGCACTGCTCCGGGTGTTTGGAGCACAGACTGTTCTTGTGTTCATCGACATACGGGGTCACCAAGGTAGAGTTCTGTAGAACTGTGTAGTGTGCTTGAGACCAAGAATATCCGTCCCTGCATATTATTGAGTCTCTTCCAAGAGTGCCTTTTCCAGACAGTCTCCCCTCATACCGCGATTTAGGGAGACCTATCTTGTTAAGGCCAGGAATGAAGTCAACACAAAACCCGATGACATCCTCTGTTTGATGACCCATGGAGATGCTTCCTTCTGGCCTAGCACGGTTACGGACATATTTCTTTAGGACTCCCATGAACCTCTCAAAGGGGAACGTATTGTGTAGAAATACGGGCCCCAGGATGACAATCTCGTCGACTAGATGAACTAGGACGTGCGTCATGATATTGAAGAAGGATGGTGGGAACACCAGCTCGAAACTGACAAGACATTGCGCCACATCACTCCTTAGCCTTGGTACGATTTATGGATCGATCACCTTCTGAGAGATTGCATTGAGGAATGCACATAGCTTCACAATGGCTAATCGGACGTTTTCCGGTAGAAGCCCCCTCAATGCAACCGAAAGCAGTTGCGTCATAATCACGTGGCAGTCATGAGACTTTAGGTTCCGAAACTTTTTCTCTGGCATATTTATTATTCCCTTTATATTCGACGAGAAGCCAGCCGTGACCTTCATACTGAGCAGTCATTCAAAGAAGGTTTCTTTCTATTCTTTCGTAAGAGCGTAGCTGGCAGGACCTTTATACTGCTTCGGAGGCATGCCGTCTTTTTCGTGCAAATGTTGCAGGTCCTCTCGTGCCTCAGGTGTATCTTTTGTCTTCCCATACACACCCAAGAAGCCTAGCAGGTTCACGCAAAGGTTCTTCGTCACGTGCATCACGTCGATTGAGGAGCGGACCTCTAGGTCTTTCCAGTAGGGTAGGTCCCAAAATATAGATTTCTTCTTCCACATGGGTGCATGTCCCTCAGCGACATTCGGAACAGCTAGTCCACCGGGTCCCTTTCCAAAGATTACGTAGTGTAAATCATTGACCATAGCAAGCACGTGATCACCGGTGCGCATGGCGGGCTTCTTCCGGTGATCTGCCTCGCCTTTGAAATGCTTGCCTTTCTTTCGACATTGATGGTTGGTCGGAAGAAATCGACGATGGCCCAGGTACACATTCTTCCTGCATTTGTCCAGGTATATACTTTCAGTGTCATCTAAACAGTGCGTGCATGCGTGGTATCCATTGTTTGTCTATCCTGAAAGGTTACTGAGAGCGGGCCAATCGTTGATGGTCACGAACAGCAACGCCTCAAGGTTAAATTCCTCCTGTCTGTGCTCATCCCACGTACGAACACTGTTTCCATTCCACAGCTGTAAAAGTTCTTCAACTAATGGCCTTAGGTACACATCAATTTCGTTGCCGGGTTGCTTAGGGCCTTGGATGAGAACTGGCATCATAATGAACTTCCGCTTCATGCACATCCAAGGAGGAAGGTTATACATACATAGAGTCACGGGCCAGGTGCAGTGATTGCTGCTCTGCTCCCCGAAAGGATTAATTCCATCCGCTCTTAAAGCAAACCATACATTCCTTGGGTCCTTTGCAAACTCATCCCAGTACTTTCTCTCGATTTTTCTCCACTGCGACCCGTCAGCGGGTGCTCTCAACTTCCCATCTTTCTTTCGGTTCTCACTGTGCCATCGCATCAACTTGGCATGCTCTTTGTTTCTGAACAGACATTTCAACCGTGGTATTATAGGAGCATACCACATCACCTTCGCAGGAACCCTCTTCCTGAGGGGCTCGCAATCAACATCACCAGGGTCATCTCGTCTGATCTTATACCGCAACGCACCGCATACCGGGCATGCGTTCAGATCCTTGTATGCACCGCGGTAGAGGATGCAGTCATTAGGGCATGCATGTATCTTCTCCACCTCCAATCCTAGAGGGCATACGACCTTCTTTGCTGCGTATGTACTGTCGGGCAATTCGTTATCCTTTGGAAGCTTCTTCTTCAATATTTTCAGTAGCTTCTCAAATCCTTTGTCAGCCACAGCATTCTCTGCCTTCCACTGCAGCAATTCCAGTACGGTACCGAGCTTTGTGTTGCCATCTTTGCAATTGGGGTATAACCCTTTTTTGTGATCCTCTAACATGCGATCGAACTTCAGCTTCTCCTTTTGACTAATCCATTGCGTCCTTGCATCGACAATGACCCGGCGGAGATCATCATCATCGGGCACATCGTCTGGTTCCTCTTGATCTTCAGCAGCTTCACCCGTGGCAGCATCATTGGGCACATTGTCTGGTTCCTCTTGATCTTCACCAGCTCCCCCCGTTGCAGCATCACCGTATTCAGGGGGCACATTGTTGTCATCGTACTCTTCTTATTTGCCGTCTTCCATCATAACCCCTATTTCTCCGTGCCTCGTCCAAACATTATAGTGTGGCATGAAACCCTTGTAAACCAGGTGGGAGTGAAGGATTTTCCGGTTAGAGTAAGACCTCGTATTCCCACATTCAGTGCATGGACAACACATAAAACCATTCTGCTTGTTTGCCTCAGCCGCATCGAGAAACTCATGCACGCCCTTAATGTACTCGCGGGTGTGTCTGTCACCGTACATCCATTGCCGGTTCATCTGCGTGCATTATATATAATTAAGTGTCCAAATTAATAGAAGTTCATCATCACATTAAAACCAAAGTGCATACATAGTTCTCATCTAACAACATATAGCTCTCAGAGCATCTAATTAATTAAACCATACATTGAAACTATGTAAAACATTTCAATGCGAAAACAAATGCGATCATAATTGCAACCAAGGTAACAATTGATCCAACGACATAATGATACCAAGCCTCGGTATGAATGGCATATTTTCTAATCTTTCTAATCTTCAAGCGCATTGCATCCATCTTGATCTTGTGATCATCGACGACATCCGCAACATGCAACTCCAATATCATCTTCTCCTCCTCAATTTTTTTTATTTTTTCCTTCAACAAATTGTTTTCTTCTTCAACTAAATTTAACCTCTCGACAATAGGGTCGGTTGGCATTTCCGATTCACATACATCCTAGATAAATAAAATCTATGTCACGTTGGTCGGCATAATTTTCATAAACAATAAATGAACCAATAGTTATAAAGATAATATACATACCAAATCCGAATCATAGACAGGACGAGGGCCGACGGGGGCGGATACCAAAACCATCGCACTATATAAGATGCAATAATAAATGTAAGAAAATGATACAAGTATCTATCTAAACATACAAGTAAGAATATTTTTCCTTTCAGAAAGAAGATAAGAACAAGAGGCTCACCACGGTGGTGTCGGTGATGAGATCGGCGCGGGTGATCGACGGCGGTGAAGACGGGGACGGGGCGTGACGGACCGCTAAATCTAGACAAATCTCGAGGAAAATGGAGCTTGGAGGTCGAGCTTCGAGAGGAGAAAGCTTAAGTAGTGTGGCTCGGGCATTCCATCGAACACCTCATGTGCATAGGACGTGATCTAGAGCACCACAAAGCCCTCTCCCCCTCGGCCAGAAAAAACAGAGCACTGTGCTCTGCTCTTGCGCGAGGGGGTATATATAGGCACCTCATTGGTCCCGGTTGGTGGCATGAACCGGGACTAAAGGGGAGCCTTTGGTCCCGGTTCAAGCCACCAACCGGGACGAATGGTGGTGGGCCAGGAGCGAGGCCCATTGGTCCCGGTTCGTCCCACCAACCGGGACCAAAAGGTCCAGACAAACCGGGACCAATGGCCCACGTGGCCCGGCCGGCCCCCTGGGCTCACGAACCGGGACCAATGCCCACATTGGTCCCGGTTCTACACTGAACCGGGACTAATGGGCTGAGCCGGCCTGGACCATAGCCCTGTTTTCTACTAGTGCTATAAGCCCCTATCTTTCTCTGTGTCTGATAAAAACTTCATAACCACAAGTATTGCGTGAGTGTTAGCAATTATGAAGGACAAGATGATAGTTGAGAATGTGGACTTGCTTTTAAGCTCTGACATAGACTCTTTTTGATGTTATGATAAATTGCAATTGCTTCAGAGACTGAGATTATAGTTTGTTGGTTCTCAATAAAGTTTATGATTCATACTCTGCTTTGTGAATGGATTATTACTTGAGTATAAGAAATCATATGACAATATCTACATATGTTGCTGTTATGAGAATAATCATGATGCCTTCATGTCATTATTTTATTTTTATCGACACCTCTACCTCTAAACATGAGGACATATTTATCGTTATTGGCTTTCGCTTGAGGACAAGCGAGGCCTAAGCTTGGGGGAGTTGATATGTCCATTTTGCATCATGCTTTTATATCGATATTTATTTCATTATGGGCTGTTATTATGCATTATGTCACATTACTTATGGCTATTCTCTCTTATTTTACAAGGTTTACATAAGGAGGGAGAATGTCGGCAGCTGGAATTCAAGGCTTGAGAAGGAGCAAATATTAGAGACCTATTCTGTACAACTCCAAAAGTCCTGAAACTCCACGGAACATCTAGTTAAAAATAATGAAAAATCCTTGCCAAAGATGAAGACCAGGGGGGCAACACCCTGTCCACGAGGGTGGGGGCGCCCCCCTAGGGTGCGCCCCCAACCTCGTGGGCCCCTGGTAGCTCTCCGATGCCCATCTTCTTCTATATGAGGTCTTTCGTCGAGGAAAAAATAAGAAGCAACCTTTTGGGACAAGACTCCACCGCCACGCGGCGGAACCTTGGCGGAACCAATGTAGGGCTCCGGCAGAGCTGTTCTACTGGGGACACTTCCCTCCAGGAGGGGGGAATCATCGCCATCATCATCACCAACGCTCCTCTCATCGGGAGAGGGCAATCTCCATCAACATCTTCACCAGCACCATCTTATCTCAAAAACCTAGTTCATCTCTTGTATCCAATTCTTGTCTCCAAGTCCGGGATTGGTACTAGTAGGTTGCTAGTAGTGTTGATTACTCCTTGTAGTTGATGCTAGTTGGTTTACTTGGTGGAAGATCATATGTTCAGATCCTTTATGCACATTATTAGCCCTCTGATTATGAACATGAATATGCTTTGTGAGTAGTTACGTTTGTTCCCGAGGACATGGGAGAAGTCTTGCTATTAGTAGTCATGTGAATTTGGTATTCGTTCGATATTTTGATGAGATGTATGTTGTCTAGCCTCTAGTGGTGTTATGTGAACGTCGACTACATAACGCTTCACCATTATTTGGGCCTAGAGGAAGGCATTGGGAAGTAATAAGTAGATGATGGGTTGCTAGAGTGACAGAAGCTTAAACCCTAGTTTATGCGTTGCTTCATAAGGGGCTGATTTGGATCCATGTGTTTCATGCTATGGTTAGGTTTACCTTAATACTTTTATTGTAGTTGCGGATGCTTGCAGTAGAGGTTAATCATAAGTGGGATGCTTGTTCAAGTAAGAACAGCACCCAAGCACCGGTCCACCCACATATCAAATTATCAAAGTACCGAACGTGAATCATATGAACGTGATGAAAACTAGCTTGACGATATTCCCATGTGTCCTCGGGAGCGCTTTTCCTTATATAAGAGTTTGTCCAGGCTTGTCCTTTGCTACAAAAAGGATTGGGCCACCTTGTTGCACTTTATTTAGTTTTTTCACTTGTTGCTCGTTACAAATTATCTTATCACAAAACTATCTGTTACCACTTATTTCAATACTTGCAGAGAACACCTTGCTGGAAACCGCTTATCATTTCCTTCTGCTCCTCGTGGGTTCGACACTCTTACTTATCGAAAGGACTACGATAGATCCCCTATACTTGTGGGTCATCAAAGAGCGACAAACCAGGCAGACAGGCTCCATTTTATATAGTGAGCGGACTACCTTTTTCTCCATAAAAATTGTTTTATATTCTGTGTATGTGCCATTGAGCGCTATAACTTTATTTAAAAATAACACGGCAATGCGTCAAGTCGAACTTTGTTTCATGCACGCGTGGTACACGACCTCCCTAGGTAAACAACCGCTACAGGCGTTCAAATTAGCACGTGGGCTGCCATTTCGTAAAGAAATGAGCTCCACCGTGTACCCGCGCGGGTGTGGCTGGGCACGAAGTGTGAGTACGTGCACGGTGCACCTATTCTCTTCTTGTATATGTACACCACCTATGTGGGGTTGTGTGAGAGAGATACAAACCTAGAGAGATATAGTGTGTGGGTTCTTGAGAGTTTTTTGGTGGGGGGGGGTCAATCAAAAAATGTAACATATTCAATGTGTGTGAAATAGAGTCCTGGATATAACATATATATAGAGGGGGCGATCCACAAGAAGAGAGTGGAGGTATCATCGGCTTGAGGTGTCCATAGAATTGAAGAGAGGGATTATGTGTGTGTGTGCGCGCGCGCGATCGATAAAGAGTGCCATCGAATTTGTGTGTGTGCGCGCGCGATCGATAAAGATATAGAGTGTCTGGCCTACTGGAACATGAGATGGGACATGTGCAGTTTGTCTCTGTGGCATGGATACCTACCTGTAGCGCTCGAATATCGGTGTGTGGTGGGGGAAGAGGGAGGCCCAATTAACTATAGAGGTACAATGGCTGGTATATGTGTGGAGGAGAGAGGCCTACCTCATGTATTATGGAGATCGATCTACCTCATGTATTAAGGGAGATCGATCGGCATCCATGCATAAGTGTAGGAGAGGAATAAGCTTGGGAGAGAGATAGAGCTAGAGTGTTGGAGGGGGTGGTAGTGGAGTTGCTTCTAACAAATGGTGGGATAGGCTTGCTAGACAAACGGAGGGCACGCCCGCAATATCAATAAGAGAGGAGATGGCTTCTTGTTGTCTGTGCACTTGCGTGTGAGAGACGGGTCAGGAGGCATGCAAGAATGATGAGGGGGGATGATGTGGCTGTGGTAAGCAGATGTAACTACATAGGAAGATCAATCTCCCTTTGTAAGAGAAAGGAGAGACACAACTTGTGAGGTACGTCGATCGATGGGGGGGGGGTAGTTAAAGTCAATCTAGGTATATGTTGGGAGATCGATCGGTATACATGCATGTGTGTGTTAGAAGCAAATGAGGCACGAGGAGAAGGATAGAGAGAGAGAGAGAGGGATGCATGTAGGAGGTGGTACGAGAGGCATACTATATCGAGGGGGGAGGAGTGTGCGAGTACGAGAACGATGAAAAGAGTGGTGGGAGTGAGGCATGGACGGTGACAAGAGAAGAGGGGAATCTTGTGTTTGTGCTAGGCACACCTGGCTAGAGAGGCATATCGATCGATGTGTGCCGTAAAGAAGGAGCTGGGGGGGCTACACACACCGTGGATGAACGACCTAAAGTGAAAAGATGAATTTGCGCGATGGAGCTAGAGAATGCTGAGGGAGGGTGAGAGGGATGCGGGCGTGTGCATGCACAAGAGAAAGTTAGTGCTAGCTACAAAGATAAGAGGGTTGTGTGGGTGTAAAAGACGAATAGAGATCATATATACTTCATTATAAAAAGCAAATTCGGATATTTGAAGAATTTATCATAGTGTTTCAAACCGACGCATGTGTGAATATATATAACGGTGATACACATGGTGTGGTTATGAACATGGTATACTACATTTAATATAATTTATCTCTACTCTTATAAAAACGGAGTTTTTGATGATGGTGTGCCTGCCATCCTGCATTATAGGTCGTCCGATTTATATCTGGCGGATAGCAAGGAAACTATGATGGTTGAAGTTGGCAACAATCATGATTGTAGATTCTTATTGAAGTAGAGAAACGAATTCAAATTTAGTTCGAATTGCAGCGGTAGTATAGACATTTGGAATGCACTAAAATGTTGGTATGAGTAGGTTACATGCATTATACAGCAAGCGAAAAAATTTAATCGGACATAACATGGATTCATACTCCCTCCTTCCATCTATATAGGGCGTAATGAGATTTTTAAGACCGACTATTGACAAGATTAATAATACATGACATGCACAATGTGAAAATTATATCATTGAAAGAACCTTTCATAGACGAATTTAACGGTGTGCTTTGTGTAAGTTGCATGTCATATATCATTGCTCTAATATTTGGTCAAAGTTAGCATCGAAAAATGCATTAGGCCCTATATAGATGGAAGGATGTAGTAGCTTTGAATAGCATTTGTATAGTAAAACGGGGCAAGACTCTCTCTTTGTGTGGTGTGAATAGTTTTATTTTTTCGTTTTCTTTTTGGTTGAGGGAAGTGCGAATTGGTTTGGTACGTACAAGTACAATATTACTACACGTTAGGCTTGTCCCTAAAATTCAACCCGCATCTTGTTATATCTCAAAAATTCAGATATCGTGCTCCCAAAACTGGCGCCTTCACAACCCACGCCTTGCTATCCCGAAATTACAACGCGCGCGAAAACTCCCTCCAGCTGCCAAATCCCGACACACGAAATCCCCCTTCTAACCCTGAGCCGAAAGGGCCGCTGGTTCAAATCGGTGGGGTTACTTTTGTAACACACCCTACATTTTGGACAAGCGCGTTCCTAAGTCATGCTTCACCCCCTCCCATCGCCCCCTTTTCGCCATTTGAAATCCCAGGCTGCCATAACCTCTCCGCTCCAGCCGCGAAACCCCACCCTCCTCCGTCCGCCACGTCACCGCTGCCCAGCCGGAGCCTCTTCCCCGACAACGTCATCCACCGCAACAGCTCGACATCCCTCGTCCACCTCCCCAGATGAGGATCCATCGTCAATCTTGTCATCCCGCCAGTTCAGCCGCCCTGTCCTCCACCTCCAAGGAGCTGCTCGGATGATCGCCTCGTCTATCATAGCTGCTCCATCCCCACAGTGTCGCCTTAACCTGCTCCATCGGAACCGCATCATCCTCAGCGACTCCTCGGACGAAGCCGAGGCCTACTCGGTGCCACCAAAGAGGTTGTACACTCATCGCATCGCACCTTCTCCTTAACTCGACCTCCTAGCGCCGACGGTGCTCTATCCCGCACCCCCATGAAGTGGCTACCTTGAAGCCGGCGTTGCGGCCGACATCTCCACGGCGGCTCTCCCCCTAGTGCGAGGCCCCTTCGGCGGCGGCGACCATACCAGCCGGATCTGCTTCTACTGCTCCGGCTCTCGCTCGATTGCTCGCTCGCCCAACTACTGTTGCTGCTCTCCCCCTTCCTCGTGCTGCTGCTCTGCTCCGATTAAACCACACATCAGTCGACTGAA
>NC_057794.1:525569133-525588151 GCF_018294505.1 Triticum aestivum
CTCACCGGAGTTAAGGAAGAACCACCCGCAGCAGGGACGGGGGCTCGCTGGAGAGGTACCCCACTATCTATCTTAGGGTTCAGGGTGAGGGGGCGGGGGGCCTAGAGGGCTGGCCGGGGCGGCGGTGGCGAGTTGTTTCGGGGCGGCGAGGCGGCGCTGGGCCGGCGGTTCGGCCGGTGGTGGCTGGCAGCTCAGGGGGGTGCAGGTTGAAGATGAACTACAGGCCCTCCCTAAACTACATGTTAAGTGCCTCTCTGCTACCATTGCGTTCAGTTTCGATAGTAGCATTTAGATTCCACAGTAAATTTCAGTTTCGAAAGTTAAGTTCATAGTCGACAGTTTTTACCTCATCTATTGTAGTCAGGTGGTTTTTGGTGATGTTAATTTTACATCATCTATTAGAAATGCTATAGAATCCCAGTTGAGATTGACGATGCATGTCTTGTGCTGCTTCAGCCTTGACGTCTTATGGCTCACCGGAGTTGCTCCAATGGCAAAACGATCGATCACAACAGAGCAGTGCCCTGGACACCGTCTACAGATTCCTCAGATCTTCCTCCACACCTCCGAAAGCCACCTCTTCCTCAACTGCTTCAGCGACCAATCCAATGATGCTGAGGTCGACACGGCTACGGCAAATAGGTTGTGCACTTGTTGCATCACTTATTACTATACATTCACGTCGATCCATTAGGGCTATTTTGGTTCAATGGAAAAACATCGATCCACTGGTTGTTACCATCACTCTAAATTTCTGCATGCTCTCCTTACATAATCTCACCATATTTTTTCGTATGCTTGTCAGATATTGTACACAGTCATGCTGAACATGTAGAGCAAAAGAGAAGAGTTTTGCGCGGCAATACAATGTCATGCAGACATCGCTCCATGGTGGGTTCAATGGAAAACCCTCCCCACCCCTCTCCAGATTGTAATCCAGAGGAAGATATCTATTCTGAGGCGGATTCGGACGCCGCTGACCACTCCTATTTACCCCCAGGGTGTTTGATCTACCTTGGCATGATGATGTTAGTCATATCATGGATATGTTGCCTTACAGTGCCTACTTTTGACATCATTTATGTCATCTGCTTAGTTTAGACATGTTCTGCAATGCCATCTGTTTAGTTTCTATATCATATATGGGAATTATGCAGTCTCATGTCTTTTAGCCAGCCATAATATATGTGAAATGTGCAATGCCATCCTGTTTAACCAGGCATCATATATTTGAATGATATCTTGCCCATCTTTTTCTTCATTACATTTCCATTTGTCGACAATGTTTGTACATTAAACTACTCTTCCTGTGAATCAGCCATTTGGGTGGGAGATGGAAAAATCTGGAGTGAAAACAAGGCTCCGATAGCTCCTCTTGTTGGGTCCCGATAGCTCCTCAGAGATGGATTCAAAGATAGATGACCAGTCCTATTCCCCCACTGAGGTGTATGCTCTAACTTGGCACGGTTATACTGCTCATATCATGCATACGGTGTCTTGCATTGCATAGTTTAGACATCATATACACAATATTCAACACCATGTTCTTAGTTCATACATCATATCGAATGCCCTCTGTTTAGCATATAAATCATATATGTGAATTAAATGATGCGATCCTGATTACTTAGATAACATGTAGGTGAATTATGTCAGGCGATCCTGTTTAGTTATTCATCATATCTTTGAATTATGTTATGCTATGCTATCCAATTTAGATAGACATCATATATGTGAAATTATGTCATGCTATCCGTTTTAGTTAAACAATATACATGTCAACTATTTCATGCCCTCTTTTTTCCACACTATCTATTGCATCTGTCTCTCATACAATGTCTGTACATTCAACTATGTTTCCTGTTTATCAGCCATTTGAATTGGAGCGGGTGATGCCAGTATCTAGCGGACTAAAAACACGGTCTTCAAAAAAAACAGTGCTACCTCTTGGTGGAGATAGCACCCCGGTTGTACATGCACAAGAACCAGCCCTACCACACATAACCCAAACTCTCGCAGATTGTACCCCTACTACGATGGACAGAGAATCATCTTCACCCAATCTAACCCCAACCCTAGCCGATAGTAACCCAGTTCCTGTTGACACAACACCATCTCCACCACAGAGCTCCCAAACAAGAGCAGTTAGTAAGGCAGCTCCAGTGCCCAAAGGGCTAGTACTATCACAGTGAACCCCAACTCCACCAGTTAGTACGCCTATTCCTGTGGAGGAAGCACAACCAGCTAGTTGTAGTTTAGCATCTATCGCATTTGATGTTGTTAAACCGTATGTGCGTATCTTCCCATCTTGGAAATATTATACTGAACATGAAGGAAAATGCCAGTTACAGGTGTTTGTCCAGGAGTTATGTGTAAGTAATGTTATTCATGGAAATTAGTTTGCTTCGTCCCATACATCCTACCTCCATGATGGTTATAATATAGCAAATTTTCCCATTTTTCTCTATAGAGAAGGACCGATTTGGAAACTCAGGATGAGGTAACCTGTGCTAATAACTCTGCTATCTTCAAGAATGCTTGGTGGCAGTATCGGAATTACCTGAAGAAAACGTACTTCACCGGCAAAGAAACTCATCAAATTCCCTTACGTTCTCCTGAGACACATTTACTGGACGATGACTGGGAACACCTTGTTCTGTACTGGTCCTGAACCAAGAATGTGGTAAGGTCTATGAGCTCATTTTCTATTTTTAAGTATTATATTCTTGCGTCTTACTCTACTCTGTTCATGTAGAACAAGTGCCTAAACCTGAAGAACAACTGTTCTAATTTAAGATTCCATTGCTACCATAGGACATAGATATATGTTTGTTTGATGCTTTTATTATGTACTAGTACTTGGCAATAGAAGACTTGTAGTTTAATCCTGTCCACCTTACTAATGAACTGGTTCACCGAAATGAGTTTCATATACTAGTGCATGCTAAACTTGTTATGTGTCTGCTTGTTTCTTCTTTTAGAATGCTGACAGAATATTGGGGAAGAGTGCCTTATTAAGCAACGGTAAAGGAAGTAATGCAGATAAGGTTAAGGATAGTGACACATCCTGTCTTGGTTTAGTGTTGGAGTTACTGGCCACTACCACTTGCACAAGCTATTTAAACTCACTGTCTGAATCAGTTCGGTTTCTTGAGTCTCAACTACAAGCTGAAAGACATCGATCAGTTGTGCTGCGACAAGAAGCGGAAGGACTGTGGAAGTCCACGGAGCATTCAGATGCATACTTTCTGGTGCAACAGCAAGCGTTGGAGGATTTTAGCGCCAAACAAGACAAAGCTAATCAGCTTGCTAAGCTTATTGCGAGCATGGTGGATACCCAGGATAACGTTTCTTGAGCTCTTCTGAAGTTGTTTCAGTTATGCTCTTGTTTTGCTGCCGCGTTTATTTGCACCAGTGGCCAATTTTGACGACCAGTGTATATGATATGCTGCTTTGTTCCCTATATTTGCACTGGTGGTGAACTTTGATGCCCAATGGATGTAATATGTGTAATAGCCGTGATAGCCTAGCGTTAGTTGCGTGCTTATTTATTTCCTTGTTGTCTTGTTTATTTGTTTGCTTGTAGTCATTGCAGTTCTTTTTCCGCGGTTAGCTAGTGGCTGCAATAACCTATTTTTAAAACTTGGCCACAATAACCATGGGCTAATATTTATTGTAGTGACACTGGGCCTCCTACGGGCCGTAGAAACAGTGGGCCTTCTACGGGCCGTAGAAATAGTAGGCCTTCTACGGGCCGTAGAAACAATGGGCCTTCTACGAGCTATATCGTCAATGGGCCTTATACGGGCTGTATGATCGATTGGCCAAACATGGGACAATAACAGGCCGCATTATGGCCGTAAACAGTCTAGAGCTGGAATCGTCCGTTCATGGGCCGACCGTAACGGGCCATCATTAATAGGCCGTATTTGATGACACTATGAAAACGGCCCAACATATTAACGGACCACAAACGGGACGACTGTAACCACGGGCTGAATTTGGCCCACAAGCAGAAAATGACAGTAACGGGCCGTAAGTAAACGAATGCTGGAAATGAGCCCAAGAATAAATGGGCTCTGAGAAGGCCGAAAGATAACATGGGTTGGAAACGGCCCAACGGAATAACGAGCTGTTAATGGGTATAAAGTGATACACTGTTCATTATGGGCCAGTTTCACCACTGGTCGTTAATGGGTGTAAGGTGATACACTGTTCTTTACGGGCCAGTTTCACCACGGGCCGTTAATAGGCCAAGAGTTACATAGGGCCTCATATGGGCCGAAAGACGTCATGGGCCATACATGGGCCAGAAGTGAAAACGGGCTAGAATCATATTGGATGGCCCAGATGACGCTACTGGGCCTAATTTGGATAGGGTGTAACGGGCCTTGGGTTAGCGGGCTGTAAATGGGCTATATGCGAACATGCCGTTAACAGGCTTTCCATCGGCAGGCCTGCCAGCTATTGACCAAGTCAAACGGGCCGGCCTTTTCACAGGAATGGGCCTCTATTGGGCCATGCCACGTGTCGACGTATCATAGGCGCTTATCTGACCCATTAACGAGCTGACATGTATTTTGTCCGGCCAATAAGAATTTTACACGTGGAAATTCCCCATTGGTCGGGGCTGTTAATGGGTTATCGGATCCAAAACCCGACCCGATAGCTTAACGGTGTTCCGTTACGGTGGATGCCACGTTTCAGTCACCCTTGACGAAAGCACTTCTGTGACGCGTGATTTATCGTCATGGAAGTGGACACTTCCATGATGATAATTTTGGTAATGTCATGGAACACTTCTACGACAGCATAGGTATGACTATCTTGATTCTGTCATAATTTTTTCATGGATGTACATGCATGACAAAAAACATGACCTACTGTGACAAACACGTGTCATCACGGAAGTGTATTTTGTTTGTAGTGTTGGGACCCTGTTCTGGCACCCTGTCGAAGGGGGGATCCCTCACTAGTGGCCATCTTCATCATCCCGGCACTCTCCATGGCGAGGAGGGAGTAGTTCACCCTCGGGGCTGAGGGTATGTACCAGTAGCTATGTGTTTGATCTCTCTCTCTCTCTCTCTCTCTCGTGTTCTTGAAGTGGTACGATCTTGATGTATCGTGAGCTTTGCTATTATAGTTGGATCTTATGATGTTTCTCCCCCTCTACTCTCTTGTAATGGATCGAGTTTTCCCTTTGAAGTTATCTTATTGGATTGAGTCTTTAAGGATTTGAGAACACTTGATGTATGTCTTGCCGTGCTTATCTGTGGTGACAATGGGATATCACGTGATCCGCTTGATGTATGTTTTGGTGATCAACTTGCGGGTTCCTCCCATGAACCTATGCATGGGGGTTGGCACACGTTTTTGTCTTGACTCTCCGGTAGAAACTTTGGGGCACTCTTTGAAGTTCTTTGTGTTGGTTGAATAGATGAATTTGAGATTGTGTGATGCATATCGTATAATCATACCCACGGATACTTGAGGTGACATTGGAGAATCTAGGTGACATTACGGTTTTGGTTGATTTGTGTCTTAAGGTGTTATTCTAGTACGAACTCTATGATAGATCGAACGGAAAGAATAGCTTCGTGTTATTTTACTATGGACTCTTGAATAGATTGATCAGAAAGAATAACTTTGAGGTGGTTTCATACCCTACAGTAATCTCTTCGTTTGTTCTCCGCTATTAGTGACTTTGGAGTGACTCTTTGTTGCATGTTGAGGGATAGTTATATGATCCAATTATGTTATTATTATTGAGAGAACTTGCACTAGTGAAAGTATGAACCCTAGGTCTTGTTTCCTAGCATTGCAATACCGTTATGCTCACTTTTACCACATGTTACCTTGCTGTTTCTATATTTTCAGATTATAAATACCTATATCTACCATCCATATTGCACTTGTATCACCATCTCTTCGCCGAACTAGTGCACCTATACAATTTACCATTGTATTGGGTGTGTTGGGGACACAAGAGACTCTTTGTTATTTGGTTGAAGGGTTTTTTGAGAGAGACCATCTTCATCCTATATCTCCCATGGATTGATAAACCTTAGGTCATCCACTTGAGGGAAATTTGCTACTGTCCTACAAACCTCTGCACTTGGAGGCCCAACAACGTCTACAAGGAGAAGGTTGCATAGTAGACATCAAGCTCTTTTCTGGCGCCGTTGCCGGGGAGGTTAGTGCTTGAAGGTATATCTTTAGATCTTGCAATCGAATCTTTTTGTTTCTTGTTTTATCACTAGTTTAGTTATAAAAGAAAACTAAAAAAATGGAATTTAGAGTGCCTCATAAGCTTCATCTTTTTAATGTCTTTCGTGAAAATAAGGATTCCGATAATTGTGCTCAAGTTATAGAAGAAGAATGTATTAGGATGTTTGGCACTAAATATGTGAATGATGAGCATGATTGCAATGTTGTTAGTATGAATTCTTTGAATACCCATGATGCTACTGATATGCAAAGCCACAGGCTTGGGGAAGCTATGTTTGATGAAGATGATATTTTTTTGTCCGCCAAGTTTTGATGAGAAAATTTATTGTGATGATATCATGCCTCCTACTTATGATGATTATATTTATGAAAGTGGATTTGGAGAGGTCTTGACTTTATTTAGTGATGAATCCACTATTTTGGAAGAGGTTCCAATTGATTATGAGAACAAAGTTGCAATCTATGATGATTATTGTGATGACACGTATGCTATAAAGAATAAATATAACCATGAAACTTGTCATCATGATTTTAATTTTTAATTGGATTATGCTTCACATGATAGTTATTTTGTTAAGTTTGCTCCCACTACTATTCATGAGGAGAAATTTGCTTATGTGGAGAGTAATAAAATTTCTATGCTTGTGCATCATGAAAATAATGCTTTATGTGCTGGTTATATTGTTGAATTCATTCATGATGCTACTGAAAATTATTATGAGGGAGGAACATGTGCTTGTAGGAATTGCAATAATATCAAGTTTCCTCTCTATGTGCTTAAAGTTTTAGAGTTATGCTTGTTTTGCCTTCCTATGCTAGTTGATTATTGTTCCCATAAGTTGTTTCCTCACAAAATCCCTATGCATAGGAAGTGGGTTAGACTTAGATGTGCTAGTCATATTCTTCATGATTCTCTCTTTATGTTTCAATTCTTATCTTTTTATGTGAGCATCATTGAAATCATCATGCCTAGCTAGGGGCGTTAAACGTTAGCGCTTGTTTGGAGGCAACCCAATTTTATTTTAGTTTATTGCTTTTTGGTTCTGTTTAGGAATAAATAATCTATCTAGCCTCTGGTTAGATGTGGTTTTATGTTTTAATTAGTGTTTGTGCCAAGTTAAACCTATAGGATCTTCTTGGATGATAGTTATTTGATCTTGCTGAAAATTCCAGAAACTTTCTGTTCACGAAACCAATTGTTAAAAATCACTAGAACGTGATAAAATGCTGATTCAACTTGCAGCCGATCAATAATCAAATTATCTAGGTCGTACTATTTTGGTAGAAGTTTTTGAGTTCCAGAAGTTTGGTTAGTTACAGATTACTACAGACTGTTCTGTTTTTGATAGAGTCTGTTTTTCGTGTGTTGTTTGCTTATTTTGATGACTCTATGGCTAGTAAAATAGTTTATAAACCATAGAGAAGTTGGAATACAGTAGGTTAAACACCAATATAAATAAAGAATGAGTTCATTACAGTACCTTGAAGTGGTGTTTTGTTTTCTTTTGTTAACGGAGCTTACAAGTTTTCTGTTAAGTTTTGTGTTGTGAAGTTTTCAAGTTTTGGGTAAAGGATTCGATGAACTATGGAATAAGGAGTGGCAAGAGCCTAAGCACCAGTCCACCCACATATCAAATCATCAAAGTAGCGAACGTGAATACAACTAACATGGTGGAAGTCACTAGATGAAATTCCTATGTGCCCTCAAGAATGATTTGCTTATTATAAGAGACCCTCTTGGCCTGTCCTTCGCCACAAAAGGATTGGGCTACCTCGCTGCACTTTATTTACCGTTACCATTATTTTTTTGTTACAAATTATCTTGTTATCAAACTACATGTTACCGACAATTTCAGTGCTTGCACACATTACCTTGCCAAAACCGCTTTTCATTTCCTTCTGCTCCTTGTTGGGTTCAACACTCTTACTTATCGAAAGAACTACGATTGACCGCCTATACTTGCGGCAGAATGTCGACCACACGCACAGGGGATTTATCGACTGGGCCGACCCATGTAGCTAACGACCAGTACATAACCAAAAATGCAGCGTTAGAGAAAAAATGCGCTAAGCAGGGATCGAAAGCGCATGATTCCGACGAAGTGCTGCTAGCCAGCTGACCTAGCGACCTACCTTGTGAAAAATACAGTGCATAAACTTAAGAACCAAACCAAGCGCAAAACTGAATGATTTTAATTTATTGCACGCAAAACAATTTTCTGAAAAATCATGAATATTTAGTGAAACCGCGAACAATTTGAAAAATTATGAACAAAATTAATAAAAGCAAAATTTTTAGAAAAATGCAAACAATTTTAGGAAAAAAAACAATATTTTTTGAACTCCCCAAAAAATTGAGAACGCGAACATTTTTCTAAAAAACCTGGAACATTTTTAAAATTAAAAAACAATTTTTGGATATGCAAACGTTTTGAAACAAGGGAACATTTCTTTGAACTTCTTAACAAAATTTAAAAATATGAACATTTTTTTAAACTCACGAACAAAATTTTGAAAAACAACATTATTTGATATTTGCGAACAATATTTGAAACTATTTTCTTGAAATTTTCTTGAAATTTGCGAACAAGATTTGAAATGGGAACATTTTCTGGAACTCCCGAACAAAATTTGAAAATACAAACAATTATTTAAACAATTTTTTAATGGAAACTTTATTTTGAAATCCTGAACAAATTTTGAAAAGTTGTGAAATTTTGAACAAAAGATAAGAAACAATTTTTTTACATTGCAACCATTTTAGAAATTCTGAACATATTTGAGAAGGAAATAAACTTGAAAAAAATAAAAAAGGAAAAGGAAAGGAAAGAAAAAGAAAATAGAAGAAACAGAAAAATGAAAAATGAAGAAAAAAGAAAAGAAAAAACTAAAATTAGAACAAATTAGAAAGCCAAAGAACCGAAAAGGAAACAACACAGGAAAAAAACCGGTCCAAGGAAACTTATAGAAGATTCCCAAAACCGGTTCGCCGGACGTGTGTAAATCACGAAGTGGGCTGGCCCATATTCGTCGCTAGCATCGCTGCTTTGTGCGATTGCCTGACAGTTTGCTGATGTCTACTATGCAACCTTGTTTTTCTAGATGTTGTTGGGCCTCCAAGTGCAGAGGTTTGTAGGACAGTAGCAAATTTCCCTCAAGTGGATGACCTAAGGTTTATCAATCCATGGGAGGCGTAGGATGAAGATGGTCTCTCTCAAGCAACCCTGCAACCAAATAACAAGGAGTCTCTTGATGGGGAACATAGTATTTCAAAAAAAATCCTACGATCACGCAAGATCTATCTAGGAGAAGCATAGCAATGAGCGGGGAGAGTGTGTCCACGTACCCTCGTAGACCGAAAGTAGAAGCATTTAGTAACGCGGTTGATGTAGTCGAACGTCTTCACGATCTAACTGATCCAAGTATCGAACACACGGCACCTCTACGATCAGCACACCTTCAGCTCGATGACCTCGAACTCTTGATCTAGTTGAGGCCGAGGGAGAGTTCCATCAGCACGACGGCATGGCAATGATGATGATGAAGTTACCGTCGCAGGGCTTCGCCTAAGCACTACGACAATGTGACAGAGGTGTGTAAATGTGGAGGGGGGCACCGCACATGGCTAAAAGATCAACTTGTGTGTTCTAGGGTGCCCCCTGCCCCCGTATATAAAGGAGGGAGGGGGAGGCCGGCCGGTCCTAGGGGCGCGCCCAAGGAAAGGGAGTCCTACTAGGATTACCAATCCTAGTAGGATTCCTCCACAAGGAAGAGAGGGGGAAGGAAGGAGAGGGAGAGGGAGTAGGAAAGGGGGCACCCCCCTTCCCTTGTCCAATTCGGACTGTAAGGGGGGCTGCCCTAGCTGCCCTCCTCTCTCTCCAACAAGGCCCATGGTGGCCCAGTAGTTCCCCCGAGGGGTTCCGGTAAACCCTCCGGCACTCCGTTTTTACCCGAAACTATCCAGAACACTTCCGGTGTCCGAATAACATTGTCCAAAATATCAATCTTTATGTCTCGATCATTTTGAGACTCCTCGTCATGTCTGTGATCTCATCTGGGACTCTGAACAACCTTCGGTCATCAAATCACATAACTCATAATACAAATCGTCATCGGACGTTAAGCATGCGGACCCTACTGGTTCGAGAACTATGTAGACATGACTGAGACACATCTCTGGTCAATAACCAATAGCGGAACCTGGATGCTCATATTGGCTCCTACATATTCTACGAAGATCTTTATCGGTCAAACCGCATAACAACATATGTCGTTCCCTTTGTCATTGGTATGTTACTTGCCCGAGATTCGATTGTCGGTATCCTCTTACCTAGTTCAATCTCGTTAGCGGCAAGTCTCTTTACTCGTTCCGTAATGCATCATCCCGTGACTAACTCATTAGTCACCTTGCTTGCGAGGCTTATAGTGATGTGCATTACGGAGAGGGCCTAGAGATACCTCTCCAAAACACGGAGTGATAAATCCTAATCTTGATCTATGCCAACTCAACAAACACCATCGGAGACACCTATATAGCATCTTTATAATCACCCTGTTACGTTGTGGCATTTGATAGCACACAAGGTGTTCCTCCGGTATTCGGGAGTTGCATAATCTCATAGTCCGAGGAACATGCAAAAGTCATGAAGAAAGCAATAGCAGAAAAACTAAACAATAATTATGCTAAGCTAACGGATGGGTCTTGTCCATCACATCATTCTCTAATGATGTGATCCCGTTCATCAAATGACAACACATGTATATGGCTAGGAAACTTAACCATCTTTGATTAACAAGCTAGTCAATGTAGAGGCATACTAGGGACACTCTGTTTGTCTGTGTATCCACACATGTACTAAGTTTCCGGTTAATACAATTCTAGCATGAATAATAAACATTTATCATGATATAAGGAAATATAAATAACAACTTTATTATTGCCTCTAGGGCATATTTCCTTCATCTCTTGTGTCCCCAACACAGCCAATACAATGGTAAATTGTATAGGTGCACTAGTTCGGCGAAGAGATAGTGATACAAATGCAATATGGATGGTAGATATAGGTTTTTGTAATCTGAAAATATAAAAACAGCAAGGTAACTAGTAACAAAAGTGAGTGAAAATGGTATTGCAATGCTTAGAAACAAGGCCTAGGGTTCATACTTTCACTAGTGCAAGTTCTCTTGACAATGATAACATAATTAGATCATATAACAATCCCTCAACGTGCAACAAAGAGTCACTCCAAAGTCACTAATAGTGGAGAACAAATGAAGAGATTATTGTAGGGTACCAGACCACCTCAAATTTATTCTTTCTGATTGATCTATTGGGCTATTCCTATGAGTGTCATAAACAGCCCTAGAGTTCGTACTAAAATAACACCTTAAGACACATATCAACCAAAACCCTACTGTCACCTAGATACTCCAATGTCACCACAAGTATCCGCGGGTTTGATTATACGATATGCATCACACAATCTTAGATTCATCTATTCAAACCAACACAAAGAACTTCAAAGAGTGCCCCAAAGTTTCTACCAGAGAGTCAAGAAGAAAATGTGTGCCAACCCCTATGCATAAGTTCACAAGGTCATAGAACCCGCAAGTTGATCACCAAAACATACACCAAGTGGATCACGTGAATATCCCATTGTCACCACAGATAAGCACATGCTAGACATGCATCAAGTGTTCTCAAATCCTTAAACACTCAATCCGATAAGATAACTTCAAAGGGAAAACACAATCCATTACAAGAAGGTAGAGGGGGAGAAACATCATAAGATCCAACTATAATAGCAAAGCTCGAGGTACGTCAAGATCATGTGAAATCCAGAACACGAGAGAGAGTGAGAGAGAGAGATCAAACAGATAGCTACTGGTACATACCCTCAGCCCCGAGGTTGAACTACTCCCTCCTCGTCATGGAGAGCGGCGGGATGATGAAGATGGCCACCGGTGATGATTTCCCCCTCTGACAGGGTGCCGGAACAGGGTCCAGATTGGTTTTTGGTGGCTACAAAGGCTTGCGGTGGCGGAACTCCCGATCTAGGTTCTGTTTTGGAGGTTTGGGGGTATATAAGAGGTGTTGGCGTCGAGAACAAGTCAGGGGAGTCCATGAGGGGCGCACAAGGTCGGAGGGCTCGCCCTACGGGGGTGGGCGCCCCACCCTTATGGTGGCCTCGGGACTCAACTGGTGCATCTCCGGCACTCCGTGGGATTCTTTTGGTCCAAAAATAATCATCGGAAAGTTTCAGGTCAATTGGACTCCGTTTGATATTCCTTTTCTACAAAACTCAAAAACAAGGAAAAAACATAAACTGACACTAGGCTCTAGGTTAATAGGTTAGTCCCGAAAATCATATAAAATATCATATAAATGCATATAAAACATCCAAGATTGATAATATAATAGCATGGAACAATCAAAAATTATAGATATGTTGGAGATGCATCATTTGCCGCAGGGAGCGGCGAATAGGGATTTCCGTTTGAGAGGTCCGGCTTAGAGTATCTCTAGCAGACCTCGTATATAACCGTGATCCACAAAATAACCGCCAATATGCGGGTCGGCGCGGAAAATCCTGCCAGACCAGACACCGCAAACACGTCGGACTCATAATTTTTTTGGCAGGGCGCGACAAAAGATCTCCCTCAACCTTTAGATTCACGGGGTGGGAGGTCGACCCGAGCTCGGCCCCTATCCGTAGCGAGATTTAGCACGAGGGAAATTTTCGCACGACCATTTTGTCACACCCTGATTTTCATGCCACAACACTTAAGCTAATAAATCATGATAAATTTTGGTTTGAAGAAAACTTTTGAGTGTTTGGTCTTTGCTTGATTTGATTTCTGTCTGCTGTTTGCAAGTGCTCTAAAAAATCAAATAAATCCTCCAACTCTTATACTCCTTCTCCTTGATCCAAAACCTTGCCCAATGATCATGCCATGTGTGTAGGACATAAAATTCTTGCGAAAATATTTTGGCCAAAAGGTATTTTTTAAATTAGGTTTTCCAAAAACCCCTTAATTGAGACTTGAACTACAAGTACTTAATTAAAGGTGTGAAAAATCTTTCAAAAATTATATTTGACTCCTATTAGAAGTTATTTTAAGCTTTGGATCATTGGGCTTTTTCTTACACCAGAAACCCAAAAATATAGTTTTAAAAGTTATTTTACTATTTTATTTAAAGGCTTTTTCATAAGGCCAGAAATGGTCTTTAATAGGTTAAAATTATTTTAATGTTTAAAAAATATTTTAGGAAATTTAGGGAAGCTCGGTGGACATACATTGTCCATATATAAGAGTTTCAACACATGGTCATGTTCAAATTATTGGTCAAATCCCTCAAAAACTATTTCTGGACATTTCAAGCTTTTGAAATGTTTACAAACTAAATATTCTCCATTAAATACAGGAAAATTCTAGCATGTCAAAAATGACCTACTTGAGGATCCTACAAAGTCTCATGTCATGGAGAACAATATAGCCCCACCAAACCCTCTCATTACCATTTCTGTCCTTTTCCATGTTTGAACAACTTTGCACTGCCAAACATGTTCAAATGCTCTCAAACTTGGTGCACATTCTCAAATGGTATAATAATGCATCTAGACAAATGGCACAAGTTGGAGAGATGGATATCATGATCAAAGTGTTCTAAAACCCTTTCTGTCCAGAACCAAATTTGAAGAACTCTACATTGCCAAGTGTGTCCTTTTGATCTGAATTTTTGTGGAAATGCTCAAAACCCCAAATTATGACACTAAACCAAGTGGTGCATCAAGGGGAATAGTTTCGCATGACTAGATCTTGGAAAACCCATTTCTGTTGATTTCTAGGGTATACAAAAGTTGCATTGGCAACTTTGCCCAAATGAGCTCAAACTTGGTGAAACACCCTAATTCTATATTACATTTGATCCTGTTAATTCTCATGTCAATTGGACTTCATTTGCTTTCCCAAATTTATATCAAACACCTTCTATCATTTTTCCAAAATCACCATTTTCACCACTTACATTATTCTCCTTGCGCTCAAATTTTTACCAGAGCTTCATCTAGTCACCCTCTAACTCCAGTGACTCCCTCCCAACCAGAGCTCCATGATTGAGGGGTAAACTCCTTTTTTTACTCTCTGGACAGCCATGGCTGAGCTGGTTTTACCTCTCTCCTTCCCATTTCTCCACCTCTACTCCTACCTTAGCTCCTAAGAACTCTTGGGCATCTCCAGAACCTCCAAGACACAGGTGGACATGCTTGCGCCCATAGTTTATGCCATTGTCAGGCATGACCGTGCTCTTGAGCGCGCTACAGTGCGCTCCCGCACTGTAGACGCCCCCATTCCAATGCCCCGATCACCTAGGGCCTCCCTCTCCATGTCCCCCGAGGCGACCTCAGCATGAGTGACACGGCTAGTGGTCGGCACCTTCCTCCCTTACCCTCCTTCACCCCCTGCTGAGCTCGCCTGATGCTGCCCAACTCGGTCAGTGGGCGCGCGAGCTCGGGGCCCTCCTCGAGCTCGCCCTGCTCACCCTCTCCTCTCCCCTCGGCCTGGACCACGCCCACTAGAACCCTTGGCACGTAACAGAGCGCCCATTTGTCCTCTGGCGATGCCCCGGGGCCCTGGCTGTGCGCCCCGCCTGCGGCACACCCGGCCGCGCCCATATAAGGCCACCAGCATGCCCCATCTCTGCTCCATTTGCCTTATCTCCCTCCCAAGAATCCTCTGGACCAAGCCATCCCTCTTCTCGTTCCCTCCTTGCATCTCCATGGCCGGAGCAATGCCGCCAGCCTCCGCCTAAATTCGCGCCACTGAGAGCCCCTCCTCCCCACCTCTTTGTTCCAGAGTAGCACTAGCACCACCGCCAAATCTCCTCGCGCCCCATTTTCTCCTTCTTGTGCTCGCCTTGCCATGCCCAAACCTCGCCCGAAACCCCGTCCACCGGCATAAAAACCACTGTCATCTCGGTCCTCCCTAGCCTGCGTGAGGTCCATGGATGGGCGCGGCTCTACCTCCCGAGTCCGTTGGCATGCCGACCGCCGCCGCGGACAGTCGGAGTCGGCGGGAAGGGCGCCAGCACCTTGCTCGGCCGGCCTCCCCTGCTCCTCCTCTGTTTTGAGAGGAAGGTAGGAGGAGGGCCTGCCAGCGGGACCCGCCTGTAAGTGGCTAAGGCCCCGAGCCCCACGGGTTAAGTGGAGACGGCCTCCGTTGAAGGAGTCTGCCCAGACCGAACGCGAACTCCTAGGAGTGCGCCATCAACGTCGCCTGGGCACCCCGTGCGGCTGATGCCACTGGACCGGCCCACGTCTATATCTCGCCTGTGTGCATGATAAGGTTAAGCCCTTTCTCCTTTTTATTTTTCCAGTAAGCTTATAAAATCCACAAATAATTCAAATAAAGTCCAAATTTGGTGATTCCAATTTCTAGTGACTCCATAAATCATGTTCTACCTGACGGGAAATCATGAACAGTTTTCCAGGACACTTTTATTCACACATATTCAATAAATCATATTTTCCTATATGTGTCCTAGACTTTAGAAATTCACAGAGAGACCATTTCTCATCCAAATGCCATGATTCAAATTCCTAGATACTTCTATGTTCATAACTTAGTTTTGGAACATTTTTTCAAACACTTTATGTGCCACATCAAGTAATGGTCTATTTCTTCATGTGCAGACAACTCTGCAAATTCATAGAAAAATAATTTAAACTCCAAATCCAGTGAAACCCACTCCTAGGTGCTTCTCAAATCATTCCTTGTTAAATGGGTGTCCTTGCTCATTTTTCAAAATAATATTTTTGTGCATTTCTTGCAAATCCACAAATCCCTTGATTCAATCATATTGAAATGTTTAGAGATATCCATTGATCAAATCCCAATGAAACCACTTTTGTCATTCCTCATATGACCAAAGGTATCCTAGAAAAGTCTAACTCACATTTTTAGAGCACTTTTATTTTTGCCTTGTTGTGTTGCTTATTGTGATTGTTTCCGACGTTAGTTGACGAAGTAGACGGAACATTCGGAGATGGACCAGAAGGATTGAAGACCTTGCGGAGTCAGGCAAGCAGCCCTTTGACCATGATGAACCATTTTACATCATACTACCATTTGTTGCTTCACTAAGTGCATGATATACCTTGAACCTTGCTAGGCTTGCCTCCGTTGCTGATGTCTACTACTCAACCTTCTTCTTGTAGATGTTGTTGGGCCTCCAAGTGCAGAGATTTGTAGGACAGTAGCAATTTACCCTCAAGTGGATGACCTAAGGTTTATCAATCCGTGGGAGGCATAGGATGAAGATGGTCTCTCTCAAGCAACCCTGCAACCAAATAACGAAGAGTCTCTTGTGTCCCCAACACACCCAATACAATGGTAAATTGTATAGGTGCACTAGTTCGGCGAAGATATGGTGATACATGTGCAATATGGATGGTAGATATAGGTTTTTGTAAACTGAAAATATAAAACAGCAAGGTAACAAGTGGTAAAAGTGAGCGTAAACGGTATTGCAATGCTAGGAAACAAGGCCTAGGGTTCATACTTTCACTAGTGCAAGTTCTCTCAACAATAATAACATAGTTGGATCATATAACTATCCCTCAACATGCAACAAAGAGTCACTCCAAAGTCACTAATAGCGGAGAACAAACGAAGAGATTATGGTAGGGTACGAAACCACCTCAAAATTATTCTTTCCAATCAATCCGTTGGGCTATTCCTATAACTGTCACAAACAGCCCTAGAGTTCGTATTAGAATAACACCTTAAGATACAAATCAACCAAAACCCCAATGTCACCTAGATACTCCAATGTCACCTCAAGTATCCGTGGGCATGATTATACGATATGCATCACACAATCTCAATTCATCTATTCAAACCAACACATAGAACCTCAAAGAGTGCCCAAAGTTTCTACCGGAGAATCACGATGAAAATGTGTGCCAACCCCTATGCATAGGTTCATGGGCGGATCCTGCAAGTTGATCACCAACACATACATCAAGTGAATCACGTGATATCCCATTGTCACCACAGATACGCACAGCAAGACATACATCAAGTGTTCTCAATCTTTAAAGACTCAATCTGATAAGATAACTTCAATGGGAAAACTCAATCCATTACAAGAGAGAAGAGGGGGAGAAGAAACATAAGATCCAACTATAATAGCAAAGCTCGCGATACATCAAGATCGTGCCAAATCAAGAACATGAGAGAGAGAGAGATCAAACACATAGCTACTGGTACATACTCTCAGCCCCGAGGGTGAACTACTCCCTCCTCGTCATGGAGAGCGCTAGGATGATGAAGAAGGCCACCGGTGAGGGTTGCCCCCTCCGGCAGGGTGCCGGAACAGGGTCCCGAGAGGTTTTTGGCGGCTATAGATGCTTGCAGCGGCGGAACTCTTGATCTAATCTCCGTTCTAAAACTTTTAGGGTACGTGGAGTTATATAGGCGGAAGAAGTATGTCAGGGGAGCCACGAGGGCCCCATGAGGCAGGGGGCGCGCCCTAGGGGGGTGGGCGCGCCCCCCACCCTCATGGCTTCCTCTTTCCTTCCTTGACGTGGGTTCCAAGTCCATCGGGTGGCTTTCGTTACAAAAATAACTTCTCTAGTTGATTTCGTTCCGTTTTGACTCCGTCTGATATTCCTTTTTCTTCAAAACACTGAAATAGGCATAAAACAGCAAATCTAGGCTGGGCCTCCGGTTAATAGGTTAATCCAAAAAATAATATAAAAGTGGATAATAAAGCCCAATATTGCCTAAAACAGTAGATAGTATAGCATGGAGCAATCAAAAATTATAGATACGTTGGAGACGTATCAGTTGCATACTCCATTGATACTTGCATTGTTCGTGACTCTACCCTTGCTTAGAGTTGTGTTGGTGGGTTGTAGAAATATGCTATAGTAAATGGCCACGCAAAGTGGGTCAGGGTTATGCATGGAAAGAAACAAGGGTGGTTTGACATACTTGCAAACAGCCCAGTGGGTGCTACTGATGCCCCTGAGAGATGATGATGAACTAGGTCACTACTTGGTGGATAAGTAGTGTACCGAGGCTTGATAAAAGTGTTGTTTACACAGATGGATTAGATTTAAGATTTGTCAACCGTCCCAACCAAACATGCGTAACCACTCGACCCTTATGTGGGAACGGGCATTATTGATTACCTAGGCCGATACTAGCATGGTGCCCACATTACTAGTGACGAGGGTGACATGAGGTCACTCTTGGGACGGGGTCGTTCCAAGTAGGGCGGCCATAAAACTACAAAAAGAAGACAGATCCGTGACATTTTGGGCCAAACGAATTTTTTTTGTCATACATATGACACTTCTATGACGATAATTGTGACAAAACCCGATATCATCATAGATGTGGTGGGCTCCTACTTCCATGACAAAAAATCATGACAGAAAATGGGCTTTTCGTCCTGGGCGGTCCGGAGACGCAGCTGCATGACATTCTTTGGGCCGTCCATGACGGAAAAAACCGTGGTAGAAGCGAGGGGGAGGAAAATTTCGGGGAGTTCCCAGTTACGGTGGGAGGTCAGGGGCCGAGCGATGCACGTTTCTCTTGTACACGTACACGCGTGTGTGCGAGGCGTTGGCTCTAACTGAACCCAAGCGAGGCGTTCGGCTCTAACTGAACCTGAGCGATTACACTGCAAGCTACGCGTTACTGAACCCGAGTGATCGATTGATAGCTGTTAACTGAGCCTGATCGAGCGATTCCTTCGCTACTGCTGCTAACTGAAGCCAAT